>NC_139348.1:156410338-156437838 GCF_055883805.1 Amblyomma maculatum
GAAGGAGCGTATGCACTCGTTTGTTGAGTTCACTGCAAACTCTCGCGCTGAGCGCCTCATCTATCCGCTACTCCCCCCATCCCTCACTACCAGAGAACAGTCAGTCTGGCGTCGCCTGCAGACACGAACGCTGCCGACACCAGCTCTACTTTCCAAATTTAAGCCGGTATCCCCCATATTCACTTTGTGCTCCCACCCCAAGGCCACCCTTACCCACATTCTTTTATACTCCCCGGCGTCTCCTCCCCCCGCCTGCAGGTGTAGTTTCCGGCTTGTAACCGCCTCCAAATGCGCGCCTCATTGTTAGAGAGAGACCGATCCGGGGGTGGGTAGCTCTTTAGATTTAATTTGTAGAATTCAGTGATTCATTGTATGTTATGGCACAATATTTGATTCTCCTGCAGTCGGGCTGTTCAATTGCTGCCCGGTGGTAGAGATCTCGGGCTAGCAGTGGGCATATACGACGTCACTGGAAATCGAACACCAGTGCCGCCCGCATGCCGGGACGCTCAAAGGACTAGGCCACCCCTGCTGCCGAAAGGAGAGAATTTATAACAGGCTCACCACAAAGAAAAATGAATGACTGAATGAATTCTTCATTTGAACGGAAGGAATGGCTCTCGGATGCTGTTAGAGAATTAGGGAGTTAGGAGCGATATGGGCACGTAGCTTCAAGGTTCTTAGTAGTTCTCGGTTATTCTCCATAGGGGGGCTCACTCTGGGTAAACAATGTAAACCACACCAACATGAGGGAAGGTGTACAGGATGCGAAAAGATGGTGGGACCTCTAATAAAGTTTACGTGAACAACGTAAACAGTGATATCGCCGAAAAGCCGCCGCTTCTGCCGTAGACGGCGGTCGGGAAAAACCTGATTGGTCAGTAGGGTGTAATGACGCCACAGCCACATGACCTCGCGCGAAAGTTTCAATCATCCCACATCAAAATTAAGGTAACCAATTGAGGGAATGTCCAAATGAAACCATAATTGACGAGGAGGTTATTCTAATGGGATATTCAGAAAATAAAAGTTGCCCCTCCCCTCCCCCCCCCCCCCCTCCCCACAGGAAAGAACAAATTGAAGCCTTTGGAGTTCGAAATCCTACGCATGATAAGCGAGCACGCAACGCACAGGTCACAAATGTTCATTGTTTTTTTTTTTGTTGTTGTTGTTGCCAGTTCTCAACAAATTCAAAAGAATTCTTTTGAATTTCGGAAAAATCTACAGAAAATTTTCTGTTGTTATGATAGAATTTCTGTGCGGTTTTTGAATGGAAACTTGTGACATCAGAACGTTCTGTTGTAACATCAGAAATTTCTGCAGTTACAACAGAAAAGTTCTACAGAACTACAGACAACAGAAATATACTACAGCAAAACTACAAAACTATAGAAAAGTACTACAGAACTGCAAAAATATCTGAGGTTTACGACAAAACTACAGAATATTTTGTCGTATTTGTGACACGGCTCTGTAGTTTTTTCGACTGGGAACGCACAGGAACAATTGTAATTACAACTAATTAATTTCAATTAACGATTTTAACGTAACAAAGCCTACGCCAAGTCGTCAGTAGGCGGCATGTGAATACTTTTCTGTGTGTGGTAACGAAAGTTTGTTGGTGGAATATGCGTCAGCGGGGCACCTATTCATAGCGTTGTAGTGCGCATAACATGTGCAGTGATGTTACAGTAACAATAATTTTAAAAGTTTAAATAACTTGAGCAATAAACATTTAAAATGCATCTTTCGGCGTAGGGCAAAGCTTAAGCATCCTCCAACGTTTTTTTTTTTTTTTAATTTATTTTTGCAGGAGTAATTCCTTCCTTTTCCAGGAGCATCAAGAAAAGATGCCACGATCTGGCGTGCGCAGGAACGTAAATGAAGGCGAGAAGGAGGAAGGCCTTTCACGCATCCCGCGGTGAAATGTGAAGCGGGAAAAGATGGACCTCGAATACAACCCAAAATGTGAAGAAACAATAAAAAGAAAGCTGAACCAGAAGAGGAAGTAGGAAGCAGTGAGCTGAATATATATCGCCCAGTGAACGATAGGACACGGACTTGACCTTTTTTTTTTTTTTTTTTTTTTTCTCGAAAGTCCACTTCTGGAACAGTATGAAGCCCTGTGCGACTTGGAGAGGGCAAGGTTACTACGAGGAATGTCGAGACAAAAAGAAAACAGCAACGAAAGGAGCGCAGCGAAAGAAAGCGGAAAAAGGATGGAATCGCAGCAAACCATCATCCTCGTCGACACCGTCGTCAAACGCAACCGACGATGCCGTTTTTGGAGCACAAATCAAAGCACAATTTTATACTCTTCATATTTCCTTGATTGAATACAGAGACAAAACTTTTTAGATACATCCCCTGATCTTTTCTTCTTCATCATCTTTTCCTCAATATTTAAATAAACATGATTCTGGTTTCGATTCCACACTTGCGTGCGGCGTCTTTTTTCAGCACGCTTTTGAAAACCAGATGAGGACTGCTAAAAGAAAGAACGCTTAAGAACGCGCGTCAATGTGATAAATTTGAAAGTTAAAAAAACGTAATTTGAACTCTAAAATGGAGCCGAATCGACTACTGCATTTTCCATTTGCGCGCAAACCCACCTGGCGCCAAGTATTTGTCAGCTTCATCTTCCACAGTAAGTTATCGCTGTTATCATGAGCAGCCCATCCATTATGTCTACTACAGGACAAAGGAGTCTGCCGTACACCACAAATTAACAACGTCCTGTAACGGCTATGGCACCTAATTGTTCCAAGGTCATCTTAACGTGTAAACGGTGCCAGATCCAGCTTTTCGAGTAAAGGCTGAGGACCGCTGAAAATTAAAACGCGGGCATATGCTCGAAATAATAAAAGTTCTCCTAAAAGCCTCATTACCATATGTATACTGCATTGACTCTGCGCACAGTGGAAAACGGTGGTAGTTTTAAGTTTCGACATATTACTGGGTCTGCCTGTGCCTTTTATACTGGAATATACTTGTCATAGCATAATTACTGTTTACTTTTTAACGCACTTCTTTTTTTGACCGCTTCATTTTCGCGCGCCGCCGAAAACACCACAAAGTGCTCTGGTGGCCCATTTCACACATTCTTGCATGCAGCACTTCTGGATTTGAAGTCGAAGTAGCGAGAGAAATGCTTGTCGTAACGCCTATGGCTTGTCTTACACAAAACAGTCGCCTGTCGTCAGAACAGAGCTGTCTGCATTATATAGCAAGACTAGCGATGCAATGCTACAGAAAACACTCTCGTCGTTCTGCAGGGCGGCAAAAATTGCGACCGCATTTTGGGACCGGCTCTGACGTCATTTGCAACTGGGCGCGACTTCCAAATACAGAGAGCGGCAATGACAACTGAGCACGAGGAAGCAAAACAACATAAGAGACGCCAAACGATGGCGCGAGAAGAAGAAAAAAAAAAAAAAGGGGGGGGGGGGGGGAGCGGGAACGATGCAGCGTCCAGCACCGGCACAGCATATGCACGAACAGGAAATTGAACTTTCCCACACCACCACCACCACCACTATGCCCGTCCCTGAAGGGTGCTGAGTGAGGTCTAGGCGGTGACAGGAAAAGATTCAACGGCAAGAACAAGCTTGACAGACAGGCGGAGAGAACGGGCCAGGAAAAATGAGACGGAACGGCAAAAACCGAAAGCGCGCTCTGATCGAAAGTGCGCGACGCAGATACATGTATACGCCGACGACAGGTGCGTGGAAAACGAGGTTTTCTCCCACTCGTCCAACGCGCTCCGTCTATTTTGGTGCAGCGTTGATTAAGTACATAGGAGGCCTGCCTGCCCGGATCAGACAGGGGGCGCATTTGCATGCAGTTTATCACTTTGCCGATAGGGTGTTTGGTCAGCACCCTGAACGTCTGCCTATAGTTCTGCTCGTGCAGGTTCCATCGCGATGCGTGTGTCTGAATTGACTGCCGCCCGTTGATTATACGAAAGCATGACAAAATGACAGCGCTATGTCTTGCGTTGTTCCATCTCGTGCCTCGCTTCTAAGCTCTGTATTTTCATTGTGTTCTCGTGAGGTACTAGTTAACACGTTGTGCAACTCCATTTAAGACACTGTAAATCGGTGTTTTGTACACGCCTTTCCCCGTGTTCGTATCAAAAATGCAAATTTTGATCTACTCATAATTTTGATCAACTCATAAGGCCACACGCTTGCGATTTATGGTGTAAATTTATTGAGGACCTTTATTTCGTGTGTACACTTCTGTTTTATTGATATTGTATACTATTTTAGGAGTTGCCATAAAGGTAAGCGAACGTTAACGAGCACTGAACGCTTTTCCTCATCTCGCCCTGTGTTTTCGATTCACCTTGAGCGATTGTTAACATTCTCGCGTAAAATGTGGATAATTCCAACTTCAAGCGGAGCTGAAAATGTGTCGGAATTATCCGAAGCTTGTATTAAAAGTAGCCGTCCTAGTACACTTGGTGTTCCGTTCGAACGCGTCAGATCGAATGAATGAGGAATTCGAATTGAACCTAGTTCGAGTTAACGATATTGCACAGCAGAAACATAACCTCGAAGAACTGCATAGAATAGCCGTAAATTAGCGGAGTACAAGTCTGTGAAAATGCATAAAGAATGCGTAAAATCGCGTCCATCACTGAGCTTCAGCGCAGTATATGTAGGTCCTAACTAACTACCTCCCTTACTTTTCGCCCCAACTGCTGTATCAATAACTAAAGGACAAAACGGTGGCATCGCAATGTCATGGCATCACAGCATCACGTGACACAACGGAGGTCATAATTCACGCGCGCGCATGTACCGTGAGTCCCCACTCGTCTGATGACGTCACAACCAATGATCGACGTAGAAACACGACTCTACCTGAATACGAGGAGAATGCAGAGCAATTCAGCTGTCACTTCTTAATATATTCGGGGCGAAATTATTTCAAAAGTTTAAATTAGCTACGTGCATCGCGACTGTTGTCTTTGCTGAACAGTTGCAGCCAAATGCACAAGCACGGAGTTATAAGTACACAACTATACCAGAGGGAAGAAACCGGAGCAACGGGCGCCTGCATCAATTCGGCGCACCACCACTATATGAGCAACATCCCAAGCGAAATATATGCGTTTGGGTAATCAGCGATCGACTAGAGGGATCTTCATCCTGCATCGGACGTAAGGGGTTTGGTTTACGAAGTTTAACGCCCAAAAGCGACTCAGGCTATATGAGACACGCCGTAGTGGAGGACTCCGGAAATTTCGACCACCTGGGGATCTTTAACATGCAACTGACATCGCACAACACGCGGGTGCCTAGCTCTTCGTCTCCATCGGAAAGCAGCAGCCGAAGCCGGGATTCGATCCCGCATCCTTGCGTACAGCAGTCGAGCGCCCTAACCACTACGCCACCACAGCGGGGAGGAAGCAGGTGGGCTTCTGCTGCTGACTATGATTATGATTCAGGCGTTCTGCATTTGACAATGCTGAATGCAACTGCACTAAGTCTGCGGGCAGAAACTTCCTCACTTGGTGTAAAAAGGAAAAAAAAAAGCACGCCAAAAATAAAAACTAAAAATCATGACGACAGCGCTGCGAAAGGAAACGAGATGGAATACGGCGCGCGAGACAGCCAGCGTATTACAAGCGCCGAGACAGGAAGGAGCGAATTGAAGCAAGAATCGTGAGAGGTGTAGGAAAAAGGAAGGCCGCGGCATGCAGCCGATGCGTACACGTAGTCAATCTCTGCCTGCTCAATGGGACGCCTGTCCAGCCACCAGTGCGAGTGTCCCCATTCCTCCCACTCTCTTCCCTCTGCTCCCTCTGTATTTCTACTATGCCTGCCTCTCTGTCTGTCTCTCTCTCCATAATTTCTTTCTCCTCTTCCCCACCATCTTCCTCTGCTCTAGCTCTTCCTCATTTTCTTTCTTATCAATTACTTTGCACTCTCCTTTCCCTCTCACCATCTCTGATCTAGCGTTTCCTTCTGCAGCTCCTTCTCGGATCATGCCATCTGGGACGCCAGAAAGGGGGCTGCGCGTATATATACACATACATACATGGGATGTGTGGCTCTCTTTATTTCCTCTCTGCATTCGGCTTTGCCACGGCAACGAAGAAAAACTACGAATGCCGCGGAAAAGAGACAAGGCGTTAAAGGAATGAAAGAAAAAAATCACGTCGCTAGCGCACACTGCTACCGTAAAAGATAGTTGTTCTTTCTGCTATTCGCAAAAGGAGGCCATCGGTGGAATGTTTCGAGGCTTCCTTCTTCATTTGAATGAGAAAGCTTAAATGCCCAGTGAGTTTACCGAAGGCACCGTTGATGTTTTTCCTGTAAAGATTTGTGTTTTGATATTTAGTACGGTGCGAGTTCGAGTCCTTGTCACGGCATACGAGCGTGAGAAGAAAACCAGGCGCTAGCAAACATAACGAAAGGTGGAATAGGCACGACGGAAGTAGACATTTTCATGCTGTTGTGCAAGCTGACGTTCCGGAAGGTTGGCCAGGTTACCAGCTAGGGTTATCGAGGTTAAAGAGCACGATTTTTTTTTTTCCCACGACCATTTGCACAAGCAGCCGCGTCTCTCGTGTCAAGCAAAGGATGTCGCCTTTCCGCATACTTGCTTTCTTTTGATGCTCCTGACTACCGACACACTGTTTTTTGTTTCCTGGTGGTTGGAGAAGGTACGAAAATGAAGAGCCTGTGCCCCAGCCGACATAGGTTGGCATGTGAGGACGGTGCACACGGTGGTTCAAATCTCTTTCTCTCTCTCTCTCTCTCTCTCTCTCTCTCTCTCTCTCTCTCTCTCTCTCTCTCTCTCTCTCTCTCTCTCGCGCGCGCGCGCGCGCACGCACACACACACACACACACACACACACACACACACACACACACACACACACACACACACACACACACACACACACACACACACACACACACACGCGCGCGCGCGCGCGCGCGCGTAAACAAACAAACATGTTGATGACTCGCACTTGTCGAAAAGTATTAGCGCGATGCGATTTCGAAAAGCTAAGGAAGGCGTCGGAATTTTGTCCAGGTAAGCTACAGAGCCACCGCTCGGCCAGCAATGCAAATCTGCTAATTAAAATTCGCCATTACTTTATAAAAACTACATACATTTCTGAGCGTTTCTGTGAAATCCACAACTCTCTACTGCCATACTCTTCGCGATATTGATTTCTTTTTTTACTTTCTGCGACCGCTTTCCAGAGTTTCGTGACGCCATCACACCATGATACGTCATGCCACGATGGCCCCGCGTCATAATATGACGCTAGTGTCTTCGCTACACTGTGTTGGTTGCGTGGAAATCCATCGTAAAGACTGCGCTTGATTGTTGTTTTATACTCAATCCATTCACATCGTGAGCCTTCATGCTAGAGGGCGTTCGAGTCCCACGAGGCTGGAAGTAAAGTTAAATAAACTACATCGAATTCGCAGTCCCTTCATAAATTCTCACAGCTCGCATGTTCTCGAATTATCAAGTTTTATCTGAAAACGAACGTAATACGTTCCCAATTCGGGCTGAAAAAAAAAATTGAAGAACTACATAATATTTTGAGGCTCTCAGGCCACAGCGGGAGATGAAGAGCCTCCTACCAGGCGCTCCTACTGAGAGCACCGGCCTTCAGGTCGGGAGAAGCCTGTACTCATTTTTCAACGGTTGGGTGGCCGGCGGTGGGTTTCGAACATGCCACCTGCCGAAACCGAGGCAGGCGACCAAGCCACTGGGCCACGGTTGCGCAACAACTCACCGCTTACATCGCGACAACAGTTTACGTGAGCCAGAAAAGAACAGAACGCACTCTCGGCTAATCCTTCCGGGTAATCTGATGATAACAAGGAGTGCAGCATTTCTCCTTGGCTACATGACTCAATTATCAGATCTTGCCTTAATGCAGTGCACGAGATCACAGGCATGTGGACAAATTTAAGCGATCGCTGCTCGTTTTTTGATCACATTTCACACACAAAAAAAAAAAATGCTTCTTTCTGTTTCTGCTGTGTCAAACATGATGGGAGAATGGAATTTCAACAACCCTTCCCTGAACAAGACGTAAAGAATGACGACAGCCACTGAGCCCACGCTGCTGCAGTGGCCTATTGTATAAGAAGTACACGCAATCGAACTTCCTAAAATAAAAAAGTAAAAACAAATGATAATTCGAACCACACCTGTATAGACAAGGCGAAACGCATGCATGCAAGACGGAGACACAGGGGCGCCGTTTGTTCGTTCGGATCGTGAAGGCGCCGAGACTGCGACGCGACAAGCACAGATGCAGAAAAGAAAACCGGGAGACAAAAGAAGAAGGCAGCGCTCGGCCGCGGCTTTCTCCGCTCCAATGAAGCAGGCAGTGCACACAGCGGCGAGTGACAAAGCCGCAGCGCAGCCAACACGGAGTGAGGCGAGACGACCGGATACACACACACGCCCCTGTCTAAACGCTTGAGGCTGCGGTAGCGGCTGCCAGGTGCAACACAGTAAGCGGATGTTCCTTTTTTGCTTCGGCCATTGACGTCTACGTAACACTGGTTTCTGTCTGTTTTCGTACGTATATGGAGTGAGGTGTGCATCTATGCGTGTGTATGTGCGTGTGCGCGGAGTAGTAGTATAGTTGGAAGTAATTGTTCTGGTTGTTATTAGCGCTGAGGCGGGCGTCTTCTCTGTGCCCGGACATCTTACGCCGTCTTTTGTCGAATAAGTGGTCGAAATTGATGTTGACAGTGTATGCCGTAAACGACATATATTTCCCGGGCTCAATTTCGCAAATTCGACCAAATTCTCGAAATAAAAAAAAAAAAAATCGCGAGCGCTATCTTTCGCTAAGCAGACCTGATAGGCACATTGGCATTCCATTTTTCCAAATCTTGCAACAGCCCAAATTTTCGTAAAACCAACCTGATTCGCAAAAATTCGAAACTATGGTTTCTGCAATAATCGCATCAGCTAAGCGACCTGCGGTCTCCTCTTTTCCGCCTATTTCGGCATGCATCTATTACGTCTCAGTCACTGTCTCATAAGGCGTGTTGAGTGCGCCTCAAGACGAAGGTCTCACTCACAAAACGTAATGGTATGGCATATTTTTACCGTTACCATCGCCAACCATATATTAAGTGCACTACTTCCTGAGGTTAATTCTAGGTTCATTACTTACAGAAAACAAATATGGTCGTCTGGGAACCGCGCTGCAGGAAGAGCCGCAATCGCTAAAGCATGCATAAAAGCCGCGTTATACGAGTCATATGTCCTCCTCTCCATCATAATAGCCAGTCGCTACATCCAGTGCATGGCGAGGGCTTCTCTCATGTCCATCCAATCAGCTCTGTCCTGTGCCAGCTGCATCCACTTGACCCCTGCAAACTTTCTAATCTAGTCCGCCCACCCAACTTTCTGCCGCCCCTTACTATACGCTTGCCTTCCTTTGAAATTCAGTCTATCATATATGCATCAAAGCCAGTGCACAGGTGAAAAGGCTAGCCATTGCAGGGGATACCCAGTGAAGATGCTGTAAAACACAGCGGAATATTAGCTGGTCGAACGCGAGATTCAGAAGAGGGAACAGCACGTGGGCCTCGTACGTGCACTGAAGTTGCGCAGAATATAAAATATATTGTCATCAGAGCTAGCGTGAAGCTCTCTCTCTCTCTCTCTCTCTCTCTCTCTCTCTCTCTCTTTGTCGGCTCGGAATAAACAGGGAGAGTTGTTCGGGTGAATCAAGAAAGAAGAAATCCTGTGCAAAATAGCACCGAAACATTTCTTTTTAAATGCTGCTGTGGGTTAAGCTACCGTTGTCGTGTGGCAAATTTCCATCGGGGAGATAGGGCGCTGCGTCGATGGCCGGCAACTCAAGCACGCCGAAATACAAACAACAAGTCATGCACAAACTACCTAGCCGCACACTGTGCTCACTGAGAATACTGTGCGATGTTTCTCAACAAGAACACCGTCATCGCCAAATATAAACACTCGACTTCACGGCTGACTTCCGAGGCATATAATATACGCTTCGGAGACATACGCGTCAGCCAAACGTGGTTGGCGCTCGAGGGATTTGAATTTTTCAATAAGGGACGCTATGATAATGCTTCCGGGTTAATTACTGCTCTTTTGTGTGTTTGCTCGCCCCGTCTGCATTTAGCTAGAATGCAATGACAAGCCCATTACACTGTTGACCAAACAGGCCTCTACCAGCGCGACCGTTCGACAGCAGTGAATTTGGAATTCTGGCTGCTTTGGCGCCAATTCGCGCAGATACTCTCCGTAGCCCCAGGTGTATACAGTCCAATCACAGGGGAGTAGCGCTGAAAAAAAAAAAAAAAAAAAAAAAAAAAAAAAAAAAAAAAAACAGTGATGTGTTACAGGTTGCAACGGCAAGCACAACAACGAAGCAGGCGAATTCCAACGAACATGAAATAAACGTAAACAAACAACAACGACGCTCACGCCAGCGACACGCGCGAGCGCGCGACACGCTTTGCTTCCCTGGCACGAGAGAAAAAAAAAAAAAACTGAATAAACAAACGCGAAAGATACAAGCTCTCACGACGCTGGGCGGAACGGATTTCACGACACGAAGAGAGCGAAGTTTATCTTTCTTCATTTTTCTTTTCTACAGGAAACGAAGACCCCGGCACGAAGGAGTAGTAGCCCTGTAGCATAGTGAAGGATGATGGGGGGTCTCTCGCCACGCTCGCGCTGCAAAAGGGGGCTTCTCCTTCAAGAAGCAAACCAGGTCACGACCGGCAGAGACAAAAGGAGTCCAAGCGACGGAGCCACGCCTCCCCACCTTCCTCCGCCAACTCGCACACGGGAGCTCGCTTTTACTGCGCGACGAAGTCTTCCCTTGCGTCCTTCCTCTCTGCGTTATTTCTTTTGACTTTACTGATGTCTTCCATCCGAAGCATCGACCCTTTCCTCTTGATCCTCCGATCATTTAACGCAGCTTCCATTCCCGAAGAATGGCTCACCACATCAAGTGAGCCGCTTTGTTCGGCCGTTGGTTCCTCACTTAGCCAGGGCGACGTGTGTGGTGGCACATCGTGGGAGTTCGTGGGGCAAGGAACATCGGCGCTCGCTTACTTTCACAGTCACCATCGGCGTCATCACCACCATCATGCAGAAATGAGGAGTATTAATAAGGAAAGGAACAGCGCAGTAGTTGCATCGCCTCTCGGTGTACACATACGCTATGCAGTGACAGAAGAAATGAAGCAGGAAACGAAAGAAGCAAGAGAGAAAGAAGTGGCGCAGTGGAGGGTTCGGATAAATTTCGACAACCTGAGGATTTCCAACATATTCACTTCGATGGCACTGCCTCTCCGCGGTGGCGCTGAACTGCTGAGCCCGATGAAGAGGGTTCGATGATGCAGCTGCTGCGGTGGCGTTTAGCAAAGCATTCGAATGCTGTGAATTGTCAGTTCACGTTACAGGTCCCCAGATGGTCGAAATATTTCCGGAGCCGTCCACTACAACGGCTCTCATGACCCATGTCGCCTTAGGAAGTTAAACCTTACATAACACTAACAGCATCTCACAGCACTGGGCCGTGTTTTTGCGCTCCCTTTCCATCGAAACGCAGCGGCCATTGTGGCAGGAACTGCTAGCGCGATCTCGGGATAAGCAGTGAAACGTCAGCCAAATATGTTGCGAAACAGAAGCCTATTCCAGTTATCTGCATATTCATCTTCATAGTATATGCAAATCTGTTTCACGCAATCTAATGCCCTAATCCCACTGTCATGCAGAGGGTAAAATTTCGAAGCATGCAGTTCGCATGCGACCTCTGCTAAGGGTTCGATAGCCCTGCCATGTCGGAACCTCGCAAGACGGGCTCTGAGATGCTGACAAAAGAAGCAGGTCGCATCGCCTACTTCTTCGCTGTCCCAACAATGGGCCTATTCGCTGTCCACCTGTCGCTCAGGATTGATTTGCGTCAGGTTTCGCATGCAGCACTGCAGCCGGCCGCAATCTGTCCGGGTCTTGTTCACTGTGAATGCAGCGATGCCGATTCCATGCGGGGTCGATAGGTTTTGGGCTGAACAGAAGTGCCTCGTCAGGAGTGAAGGCCTGCCCTGATGATGTTCCACGTTCGAATATTTTTATCTATAGGTGCTATAGAAGCGATCGTCTAGCGCATTTACAGGTAACAGTAACGTGCGTTTAGAGGTGAGTCCCCCAATTCTTTTATTCCTTAATGTCGACTGTACAGACTGCGATGTTTTCGCTCCTTTTTTGCCACGTTGACGCTGCCTGAGAGAGAGGTAGAGAGAGAACATACTTTATTTTCACCTTTTTTTAGATAATTGTACGCAGCGAATAAACACCACAGACAGAGCACCATACAGCGATGCGTCATCCGGAAACGCTTGTGTAGTGGTTGCCGTATGCAGGTTAATGGACAAGTCTTCATAGTGGTCGTAAAGGGTGGAAGCATTTCTCGCGATCGCCTACTTGTATTCATGTGACGTCTGGGGCTCCAGCTGTATAAGAGCGCTAATATCTGACCAGTTCTTTTCAAGGATAGCTGTTTATTGTCCTACAAGAACAATACTGCGATGATGCAGGGATGCTTATTTATATATTTATTTCGTTTATGTCTTTTTTTTCTTCTCGCGCATCCACACATACGCATCAACAGTACTCAGGGGCAGTTCAAAAATTTGGGAGGGCGCTCATGTTTCGGCTTAATAGACGTGACGCGTCTTCAAACCGACTTTTTCAGCATATAACTGCATATAATAAGACCAGCTCAAAACAGGGACAAAGGAACAGAAAAACCGAAAATGAGAGGACGGGCGCTTCATTCAGCGAATTTTTTTAAAACCTTCCTTTCTTTATGTTATTTAAAACTGTTAAATAATGATCACTGTATCATAAATACACATCCCGAGCACACGTTATCAATTCATACGAATCAAAACGCGTTCACTAGGTGCCCATCTAACGCGCCTCGTGGTAAACATGGGAAGTCTTGCCACGAAGTGAGTTGGTACTTCTCATACTATTCGATATCTCACTGCAATGTAATATTTTGATGTTCTTTTTTTTTTTTTTTGTCTTAATTTAACTGCACACCTTATGAAAAACTAGAATGATTGGTTGGCACTCTGATTCAGTTGTTTCGATGAAATCTCAATTGATTTCTGCCAAATGATTGTTCAGCTGAGGGAAGTGTATGAACAGATGGAACCAGAGTGGCGCTCTCTCTTGGTGAAGCGTCCAACTTTACCTCCCGTCTTGTGCGCCCTTACACTCCCTTTTGAGATGGTTCTCGTGGCGTTTCGCAAGCCCTTTGTAAATGGTTAATATAAATACAACATATTTTCATTGTGGTAAATAAGATGCTAAGAAACAGACCCTTTATGGCCTGTTCGTTGTGTGCCCACCTGGATGCAGAGGGCCATGTGTTCGAACCCAGATGGCGACAAATTTATTTTATTGAAGTAGATCTATTTTCTGGATTACCCCAATTAGAGGAACATCCTCGCCAATTTTGGCTTCATTTGGACCCTTCACCAATTCGTTAACTTCCTTTGATAATGGGGTGTTTGAGATTCCTGCCAGAGGTCATGCGGTTGTGACATCATGATCCTGTCGAACAATCAGGGTTTTTCACAATCGCCGCCTACGGAGGCGTTTTTTCAGCGGAACGATCTGTATACGCCATCGTGTAATACCCTTTATTCTCTCTCTATCTCTTTCTTACTGGTTCAAGGGATGAATTTGATCCCAGAAAAATCGTTTCAACGACAAACAGAAGCAAATACAAAAGACCTGAGGGAGAGTAACATGACAGGTCCTGCTCTACGTTATGGTATTTGTAGCAAACAGAAAAAAGAAAGGAAAGCATCGCAATCTGTTTTGATGTACATAAGAGAGTAGCGAGTTTTGCGACCGACAGCCGCAAATTTTTTGCAACCCCCAGTATCCAGCGTGATCTCCGTGCCTGCGAGCTTAATTTTTCAGCTCACATTCCCGAAAGTATAAGCACGAAGGTTTATTTTTTTTTTCATCAAATATTTCCCGTCAACATATTAGTCTTCCAAGCCATACGCACAAGCAAGAAGAAATCTGGTTCTTGAGCACTGTGTTCCCTTTTGATGCTGCTCGTGTTTGTACTTCTTTTTTCATTTGTTTACATCTTTCTTATGTTGTTATCTTCCCCTTTTTTTATTATCTCCTTTCAGCGGACACCATGATGATGCGATCCGGAATGTGTACTTCTCCGACCCGCGAGCAGCTTGGCTGCTCCTTTTCATGGAATGGCGCCTGCTTAAGTGACACTCCACTTACAACCCGCGCAGTCCATGAACCGTGAGCGTAGAAGCGAGCCAACGCGGGACGACGACGCTTCCACCGAAGTTTTCGTCAAGCTGATCCCAAACAACCACACAGCCCCTACGAGGCAGCGAGCAGTTGCACCTGAGATCGTGGGAAACGGACGCCGGTATGTGTACATAGCGCACACTCTCCGCGTACAGGGGTATGCTCGCAGCACAGAAAGAAAAAAAAAGAGAAAAGAATAGCGTTTCCGCTCATGATGTATACCGCCAGCTCCGTTCCACCTGGCGCAGTGAGCTCATAGAGAAACAGCGAAGCACCTATGCATGTAAACCTAGAACGAAGCGGGACTTCAACATTGCCGGGTCGTTGCATAAACAGGTTCGCTGGCTTGTTGCTCGATGCAAGCTCTTTTCTCGCACCTTTGCACATCCTCGCCCTTCGGCCTCTCTCTCATGAAAAGAGGAGGAAAGAACGCTGCCGCATAAAACGGCAGTTTGTCGCTCTACACTCCGAAAGCGAAATTTCCATGTTCGATGGCGATGTCAGGTGGGATCAGGGTCCCGAGAAACGCTCGGTCGCTTCGCTGGCGGAACAAATTGGTGCGTGCCAAGAAGCACGCCCCGATTATTGATCTGTGTCGTATATCTTTACACGGAGTCAACGAATGCGGCCTGCATCTTATCGCTCGCTTTGGGGCATGTGCATTATGGCTACCTCACTGACGCGTGTAAAGGCGGGCTGTACAGGTATTATACCAGGCGTTTAAGAGAAGCCCGCTACAACTATATTAAAATAAAAGGTCATTCCGAGATATAAAGGCGGCTCTTGCATCACAATCGTACCAGCGTTGGTGGAAATCAGGAAACAAATGAATAAGGTTGACTAAACTGGTTGACTAATTGTTAATATTTATTTTTATTTTAGCAAATGCACTACAAATTACACACCTGGATGCAATCACAGATTTGTAGCGGGCGAAAACGCGTTTACCCTCGGCGATGTGGTACAAAATTTTGGCTAGGCTCACGCCAAAAGACAAACGCTTTCGAAAAGCCCGATGGCGTAAGTGCCGCATGGCCTTGTCTTTCCCGCGTGGACTGGAGCAGCGAGAAAAGCTGAGCACACGCGGGACAGAGAAGGTCGCCTGGCACTACAGCCATTGAGCTATGGTGTTAGGGCGTTAGATCGCGGTTTTTTCGAAAGCGTACGTATTTTGGCACGAGGTAGACAGAATTTATTTGTGCTACAGCGCCGGCGCTAATCACGTTCTCGAAAAAAAAAAAAAATGATTTCGTATTTGCAACGACCGGCTACAGATATCCTGCTTACTATAATTACTATAAGTTAATATCAGAAATTAGTTAAGTAGCTGACTAGTTAACATTTTTGACCTTGTTCCTGTTGTCCGTCAACAAGTGTATCACGGTGCCGCAGAGATCGTCTTTGTATATCAAAAAGCCTACTTCTAAAGATTGGTTGCTGGCTCCCTTGAAAGTACACCTGCTCGGTACCTAAACGCAACAGAACCTGTTATCGAGCCTTGTTCATTGATACTGATTGATCGGTCGATCAGTTGATCGGGGAAACACAGCTGGCAAAGCTGTGGTCGAATCCTTGACGTCTGTCTCAGGTCTACAGCAAGAACTTGGGAGGCACAGCCCTATAACTGTCTCCTAGAACAGATTAGGGACCACCGCAACAGGGATGTGGAGGGGAGGGGAGAGAATATAGATAGTGGGAGGTGTCAAGAACGACGTGAAACACACCTTAAACCATGAAAGCGTTGCTAGAAGGGCACTAATAGATAATAGGCTAAGAGATAAACCACTTCGCAAAGCATGTTTCACCAACATCAACTTTTTACGCTTCTTGACGGGGTTCTTTTCACTGTCCCTTTTGTAGCTGCACGTCTTCAAACGACGGACTGAGAGAAGAAGAAAAAAAGCAGCAACAAACAAGACACTGAATAGCTGCAACAGCTTGAGTCGCAACTGTCGTCAGGTTCTTTTCTACCTCTGTCAACCTCATTCCAATCTTCCCTTCAAGCAGCTTTAGTTGCTTAACAGTGGGCAGTTCCTTCCAATCTTCGCATCAGGGATCTTTAGTTGCTGAACAGTGGGCAGGTCTACGCAGCACAGTTTCTCGCGAAATATCCAACACACACGTCTCCCCCGCCATACTGTCCCGACCCTCGTGTTTTGTTTGCAGCGGCCGCTTACCCCTGTGACCCACCTCCGTGTGCAAGGGTGACGTAACGCTAATAGCGTAATTGCGGAGGGCGACGAGATTAGGCTTAGGACGCACGCGACGTCAGCTCCCTCATTCAGCTGCTGTCGACCTCACCCCCACTCCACTCTCCTCGTTGACGTGAGGCGTTTCCTCAGCGCTTGGGTGGTCTTTGTCCTACGCGTCCAGATGCGACTGAGCAAGCTCTGCACGTATAACACCATTGCCGCACATGCAGGCGACGGGTCACCGCCGAGCGCGACTGCAAGAGCGGTGGGGATTACGACAACAATAAGGGGGTAAGAGAAGTGGGGCGGTAACTCGCTCGTAACTAAGTACCGCGTTGCAAGGGACGATTCTCACGACGGAGCCTCTCAAAAGAGGCCTCAAACAGCGACCCTTCCTCAGAGGTCCTCGGCGCCCTTTCAATAAAGCTATCGCTCGATAAAATCTGACGTTTTGGGCAAAGTGAACCCGTACGGAGCACTGTATCATCACACGGCTCAGTCACGTTGTCCAAAAATCCCTATATTTATCGCGTTGCGCCGACACGATGGACCTGGGTGAAAGAAGGAAGCTAAATGTCCATTCCTCTTCGTTTTACCGCACCTGTCTACGCGTGACGACATCCCCGGAAAAAGTACGGCATGCATGCGACGAACGCTCAGGCAATGCGCGATGTTTGCACCGAAACAAAAAACGCGTCCTCTGTCCTCCGCCATGCAAACGGCGTCGGTCAGCGGTCGCTCTGAAAAGGAGCGAAACAGACGGCCGGGAGTGGGTCGAGGTTGGAGCAGCTCGTAGCGCAGCACCACGACCACCGCTAGGCATGTGATATATGCCCCCGCTGCAGCCGCACTCCGAACACTACCCGACTTGGCCTCGGTATAGTACTCTGCAGTGGTGGAAACGCAGTCAGCAGTAGCATAGTCCAGGAAGTAGTTGAGATATGTGGCGGGAACATGCTTCGGCGTCCCAACTCGTCCTTAGAATTGCGTGCTGAAGAAAAAGAATTCGTTGGATGCACTTAGATCTCTTTTAAGTGCGCAGACTGAATTCTCTCTAACCAGGCTGCGCTTCCGTATTTCGCCACTAAATTTCTACATGCACAGGTCTGGTTTGGCGCTTACTCCCGTCTGCGCATTCTGCGGGGAAATGGAAACAATAGAACATTTCTTGCTATTTTGCCGCAGGTTTACCATGATGAGAAAACGGTATTTGGAGAAGCCGTTGCAACAGCTGTGTCTTAATTTGAGCAGCCAGATTATATTATTGTTCGGTGCCACCATGCTTTTTTGCGAGGTAATTATACATGTCGAAATCTAATATCTCTGCACCCCAATTCTTGGCTGATCCTCCAGTGTGGGTATGTGCCATCAAATTAAAGGAGAACAACAACAAGTGCAGTAAGTCGAAAGCCTTTCCTGAGACTCTTTGAGCTCGTCTGCCGCTTTTCACTTATTTGTTTTTTCTCTTTCTTGTCTTTTTTTGCTCCTCTTCTCCTTTTTCCACTTTTTTCTTTTTTTTTTGCAGAATTTTGACGTATTTGGCACAATTTCGACGTCCGTGGTTGTTTTGAGGTCACGTTAAACCCCAAACAAACCAAACAGTTTGTTTGGTTTGTTGTTAGCGCAGGATACACACTCTTCATTTCCAGAAGTTTCTGCCATTGCTTTTTACCACATAACTGAGGAACTGAGGTTGTTGTACTAAAATGTTTTTGCAAATAATTGTAACCACCAACTGCATATTTGGAACAAAACCATCTTTTTTTTTTAATTTATGTTACAGTCCTATGGAGGAATTTCAGCAGGGTGGGGATGCAGACCATAAAAATGAAGTAAACAGACACAAGTTGCAACAACATGCTGGCGTGATCAAAGAGAGGTGGTTTGCCTGTCACGCTGTTCCCTCTGTATTGTCTGAATATGTATCTACCACAGCAGTATACCCAGAACCTCTGGATGCTTATTAGTTTCCAAATGGGGTGCAAGCTTTCCCCAGGTTCGATTCACAGGGTGATGAAATGCTTAGCAGAATATATGTCTTCGAACCCAAATCCGTGCAGACCACATAAGTCCGCCGTGGCCATGTTTGGTCAAAGCTCCCTCTGCACCATTAAAACCAAATCATCATCACCACTATCCTTGTTCACAGTTATCAAGGCTACTGAGAAGACTCATGGGCACTCCTACTTCGCAATGGGTCAGAACACCAAAGTGGCTACATCTCGTATTACTACACAGCTATAGGCAACCTGCAGTGAAGTTTGCTGTATCGATTGCCGCACCGTAACACATAGCCAAGCGAGAAGAGCAAATACTTTATAGGCGTTCCCGTAGGGCGTTTTCGCGCCACCTGTATGCACTTAAAGGGATCAGATTGCACGCGCTGCCGAACCCCTGCATGGCGTGCTTCAGTTAACTGGGCAACGTCGAGAGCGTCTGGGTAAGGACATTATCTGCCACACGCGTATCTATAATACTGCAGAATATGGTCGGTCGTTTGTCGCAAACTAAGCGGTTAACAGCCGCAGTTTTTAGGCGCGCTGTGGAACAACTGCAGCGCCGCCTAGGCAGTGCATGTTCCCTATAGACGGAAGTGCATTTCAGGGCGCAATAAGTTCATATGCGTTAGATTACAATATCGTGCTTACTGGATGGCAGGAAACAACACTCCAGCTTGAGCAAAAAAAAAGCTTTCCATTGAAAGTTTTGGCGTCCAAAAATACACGCGCAGACTCGGCTACGGCGAATGGCAGGGTACGCGGCAACGGTTCCAAAGGGTCTTCTGCTCGCACGAGGGAGAACTTTTCTAACGAAGTAATTCAACCTATTCGTTCCTTCCACGCGAGCTTCACGAACTCGACTCACCGTTGCTTAACGCCGCCCAGCGTCGCCAGCGCTGCACGCTTCTGGCGCGGCGGAGCACAAGCGGGGCAGCGGTGGCGGGACGCGTGGAGCGTTCTAGTCCAAGGACAAAGCGGGAGCAGCTATGCGGACACGCAAACGAGAGCTCGCGAGAAGACAATCGGGAGCCCCGGAAGGAGAAGAATGAGGAGGAGATGCCGGAGAAAGGGATCTGCCGCGGACAAAAACGGATGAGCGAGGGGGAGGGGACGACGACAGGGACGCGATTCCGGCGGTCGCACGACCAGAAGTGCTGGATGGAGTCTCGCAGCGTTCTTGTTGGGCCTTTGCATTCTGCACCGAATCAACTCGGTCCCGACCGAATGCGGTCAATTTCGTATGTAATGCGTATGACTGTGGAAAGTACAGCGTATGCAAAAGCTGGGCTTTTCAGAGTTAATGAAAGTATACCACTCATGGCAGGGCGCTCTCGTGAGCAAGCACAACTCAATTAACAGCCTTACCGTTCTGTGCCACCAGCAGTCTCTCTGTCCATACTGAAATGTACGACCACGCCTCATGACGCATATTTCGTAAGAGAATGTGCACCGCAGAGCATATAATTGAAATTGCAAAGTGATGCAAGCCTGGAGCAAGAAGCCGATTTTGGCTCAGCAGCCAACTTGGAAGGGTGCTCAAAGCGCCCCTATCGTTTTACAAGTATAGCTGTTGAAGATGCCCCTATAATTGGAAACACTGTTAGAATAGCGTCATAGTTGCCGTTTGTAGGTGCAGTGCCACTGCCCTTTGCATTTTTTTACACCCTAAATGTGAGATTTTCGTTTAATGTGCTTGCGGTATGGGGAGGATATATGTCGTCTCCATCAACTGCACGTCAAAGAACTTTGCGTCCGAGCCCCCTTCTCTTCACTGCAAGGTTGGTTTCCCAATGTTTAACTACACGGCTTGCGCGAAAGTAAGGGAAACGAATGCAACTTGTCAAACTCCGTTGTAAGATTTGTTAGTCACCACCAATCAGTCAATGCGGTAACTATAGAGATGTAGTGCTCTCTTTGTGCCAGAAGCTCGCTGTTCCAGTCTGCCAGTCGACCAATGACTACAACGGGCAAGACCGCCGACCGGGGTTCTTTTTTTTTTTTTTTTCGAACCAGAGTGCCCCGTCGGGGTGAGAGTACGAATGCTATGGTGGCGGTTCATTCACATGCAGAATCGAATCCTTGCCGAAGGGGGCCGCATTTCCACGCCAAAGCTGAAATGCGAACAGGGTCACATATGCTGTGTGATATGTCAGTGCGCGTTATAGAACGACCAGACGGCCTGCACGAACCTAGAACCTTCCAGATGAATAAACTCCGCGGACTAAAACCAAGAATCATATCAGCAAAATAAAGTTGAGATGTGGTAATATTTGGGTAGGAGAAAAATTCACAGAACTCTCTCTCTCTCTTTCTTTAACACTTTCATTCGCCCGAACACAAGCCGTGGGCAGGCTAGCTATAGCTAAGGAGAGCTACGCGGTGGCGAATATGCGATGTGCACTTAAGTCTCAAACCTAAGAAAACGGGAAGACCGCGACATTGTTCCAGAGTGAGTACAACGTGCTCTTCATTTCGTGGGAAAAGAGAGGGAAATAGTGACGCCTTCCGAAGAAATTTCTGCATTGAAACCAGCAATAAAATCCAGTTCATTGGAAGGCCGGGATAATATCAGGACTTCGTTTAGGTTATTATGCGCTCTGATTCTCTAACACGCACTTGCTGTCAATCAGGTTGCCCCCTTGGTGAACAAGGTAGACGTAGTAAAATATGGCTGTAAAATAATCGTTGCACTACTGCAGCTTCAAGTGCAGCAAAAATAAAAAAAGGGGGAGGGGGGAATGCTCTCCTGTAGTGGTGCATGTTGAAAGCCTTTGCTGGCCTCCTTTTGTCTGAAAGTGGGTTCACTCTTTTTTTTTTAACAAAGGAATAATTACTAATTAGCCCTGACCTAAGCACCACTCTAGCGTCGATATGCGCTTGTGCGGATGCTCCTACTTCATATTGGTGCATTCCGTTAACAAGTAGCCAAAAACCGCACTCTAGTTATGCGTTTCGTGCAGCCCTGACAGCGGCGAAGGTCTTGTCCTGTCAGAAGCCGTTTCACAGGAAGCCCGACCGTGGAACAGGCAGATGTATAGAGCAATGTCGAGAGCGGGGTGTTTCCGGAAGCACAATGGGCCTTGCATCCGTATAAACACGGTATAAGTGAATGGCTGCGGTGGGAGAGCTGGCATGTTTCATCCATGCAAGGACGTGCGAAACCGGTACGCCCATAAGACACAGCGCGTTAAACACGCCGTGGACACGGCGAGTGTGGCGCCACGTAACATCATGCGCACGGCACGCACAACCGTAGTTTTATTACGCGAGGTGCAAATGATGCTCGAACAGAGTGAGTGCACGGGATATATGAGCCTGGTTGGCCGTGTAACCTATCGCACAAAGTGAGATAAGCCTCGGCGGTAATAATAAAACACGCTCGACCTCGGAACAACCAGCTCCGTGTCAGGCTTCTCGAATGATGCTGCCAATGGTTTGTAAGCTTATCGTTTGCTGCGACGGGACCCATATTCTTCGGGGAAACCTATGTGCCGCTTGCATACTCGAAACATTACGTAGGTATATATGTATTATACCCTTGCCCTTCAAGGTATGTTGCTGGGCGAGTTGGTTTCCATACAGAAAAAGCCATGCAGCGCTGGCAGCCGAAGGTCGAACAAAGAAAAAAGGTAAAACTGCGTAGTCGTCCTTCAGATGTCAGCGCTACAGGTCTTATGATGTCTTCCTATTTGTCATTTGACCACTCGTATTTCTTGAAGGACGATAGGATGGAAGCGAATAACCGTCGGACTTGCACAAGCTAGGCAGCTCTAGCTTAATGAAGAGAACTTGGCACTCTCACGATGCACGGACGTCAATGAACGACATCATGCAAGAATCGTGGCATGTTTTTTTTTAATTTTTTTTATTGTCTCTAAGGCCGAGCGATTGCCCCAAGGTCAATTCCAGCATGAGCCGGCAATAAGCTCAGCTTTAAACATGCGATTCGTAATGAACATAGGTAGCACCTTCAGAAGACCACGTGACACGTAGGTTCTTATTTATTAGTCGACAGGCCCCGGAACAACCACATGATGATAATTTGTGATCGCACCAACCACATCATCATTAGCCCGAATAAAGGCAGAAGAGGACTGTCTTTTTCTTTACACATTCTGGTGAGCAAGCAGCCAGGATCTTTGACTTCCACCAGGCCACTTTTTTCAGAGCAATCTCTGGGGAAAAAAAGCTGGCTTCAAACACGGACAAAATTGCGCCTTCCTTCTCCAAAGGGTATCTGTTGTTCCCCCAAAAATGAGAAAGAGATACTGAGGACAAACGTCCCACGCGCAAAGAGCGTTATATATATATATATGAACCTCACGCAAGCGGCCAAGGCTCGAGAGGCAGTGCCATTGTTGTGAGCACACCAACAGAGTCGTGTAGGAAGTGACCGCCGCCGAAGAGCCGCCGCGCAGCAGAAGAGTCTTCTCTGGCCATTAGAAGGAACCGCCACAGAAGGCCTCAAGGAAGGGGGTTCATAAAAGACAGAAGGAGGAGGGTGCTTCCCTACCTTCCTCCCCATCATTTCTTCTTATAAGCTATACAACACAGCTAGGAGAATGGGAGAGGAGGGGGTTTTCAATAGGGGCTTCCTCGCACCCTTCCTCCCGCTGTGGTCTCCTGGACAAGACCAGGGCCAAGGAAGAACGGTTGGCCGCCGCCGCAGAGACACACACGAAGGCAGTGCACGGACAGAGGCTCGCGTATGGTTCGTTCCGGGTCATCTGCGCGGGCCGGCGACGGCCGAGCGCCGCCGCAGCAGAGGCAAGAAAAGAGCGCAACGCGGAAACGCCGCGCTGCGCAGTGGTGGCACCGTACGCTGCACGCATGCTGGCGCCTATGAGCCGACGAAGAAGGCGATGCTGCGGTGACGCCGGCGGGAAATTCAGGGCGTATAGTGTGTCTCTAAGCGAAAGAAAGGCGCGACCGTGTCGCCTGGCACGACGATAGCGTGGTAAGCAAGAGGCGGGATAGTGTGGAAAGGGAAATCTCTGTTACTAACTCGTGATACCAACGTCACGAGTCCACGCTACGGCTAGGCTATAGACTGCTGCTATTAATGCTGTGTAATTGTTGCTACAGCGTCATTATAACCCTCGCTATCACTAGTGTTCTATTGTAGCTCAGTGGCTTCAGCGTTCGGCTGCTGATCCCAAGGTCGCGGGTTCGATCCAGGCCATGGAGCGTGTATTTCGATGGAGGTGAAATGCAAAAACACCCGTACTGTGCGATGTCGCTCATGTTAAAGAGCCCCAGGTGTTCAAATTAATCCGGAGCCCTCCACTATGCGGCGTCCCTCATATCACATATGTCGCTTCGGTATGTGAAACCACACAATGTACATTATATCATACATTATCATACATGTACACAATTGTATCAAATTGCCACTACCACCACCATCACTGCTACTATCATTCCGTTAAGGCTACTTATACACTGTTACTTTTGCTACCCCTGCTCGCACTATACTACTATTAACCTGACCTTCAAACTAACTTACACTAACTTGAAATTTCTTCTGGCGCACTTTGGCGGCAGATACTCTTGCGCCAAAAGAACGCATCCTACACTACACTACACTACACTACACTACAATTGTTCAGTACTATCGTCGCTGCCGTGCCACGTTCCCGCCACCACATCCCACGTTTTCTCACATCGACAGCACGTACTGGCGACAACTCCAAACACATTCGTTTCCATCTCCTCAATTTGCCCACATATTTCACCCCACGGACTTCCCACCGTACTGCACCACATGCAACGCCACCCCACCCACCCTCTACCGTTACTTATGGGAATGCCCACATCCAATCCGCGTTCCTCCCGTCAAACACCCCACCCCCTCCTCCTGGGAGGCTGCCCTTCTAGCCACGCAACCTGCAGATCAGTTACGGCTGGTCGAGCGGGCTAAGCTAGAAGGAACAGCCAGAGGGCTCCTGGACTAAGAGGTCCTCCTGGGAGTGTTTACATTTTTTTTTAGTAAAGTTTTTTCCTCCTCCTCCTCCTCCTTAGCGCCATTATCATCGTCATCGTCCCTTCACGAAATAACATTCGCTTTGTGTTGGTAACTGAGGCTTAGACAAGCATCCTTTACATTTGAGGTGTGTGGGATATTACACGATACACTTACGTACATGTTGATGGCATTGGCTTTAGCTTCCGACGCGTGACAAAAATTTGTCTTTAAAAGATTTCCTGTATTATCGAGGAGCACTTACAACTGACATAGAAAACGAATGGACTGCGTTTCTGAAAATTATTCTAAGCAAACGGAAATAATGTAGGATACTTTTTTATGAACATGTTGATATAAACGGTTTTCCGACTCGTAACAAAATTTTGCCCCTTAAGTTTGCCCTACGCTCACAACGACTCGCAACTGAGACCTTCCGTACAAAACCAACGGGGTGCGTTTTTAAATGATTGCAAGACAACTGAGGAACATTGCAAGATACTCGACAGCTGCGCAATTATTCACCCCCGAAATATTCGTGTTCAGAGAAAAACTGCCTCCCTGTGTGGATCGAAACTGCGACCATCGCCATGGCTAGTCCGTGCCTGGGTCCGGCAACAATGACCCAATCGGAGAAAATACGTCTTCTTGTCAAAAGAAAGGAAAAAAGGCCACTCCTTATTAAATTAGCACTTTCGATAAGCTTGCATGCACCGCAGTTGCCTCCAAACTATATAATGCGGTATGCATGGGGCCAACGGTATAGTATAGGGCGCTTTACGCATCGGTATTGATAGTTTGTCGAAGATTCATGCCCCAAGAATCATGTAGCAACGGAACATCGGGGTTATTATGCGGAACTTTCTCGTGCACAGTGACTTCCGTGGCTTGATTTTCCCCACAGCATGCTCCTGGAGTCACGAATGAGGTTATGTTATAATCAAATACGTATTATAAGTAAGCATGAATAGTAATTTCACGATTAACGTTAAAACGGAACGCGTTAAACGCACCAATAAAAAAAGAAAAACAAAGAAAAAAAAAGGGGGGGGGGGGGGGGGGGGGGGACAGTCCCGCATCGGAAAGGATGGAACAATCGTGCGCCTATATTTGACGGCTTTGGACTGAACGGAAGAAGATCCGGAACCCCCTTAACCTTTTCTCCTCCCCTCCATCGGTGGACCCGGCGGCTTTGAGAAAGGCACCTTTGCAACGAGGATCTGGGTGCGGTTTAATCCTAAGCCTCCAAGCTGAAATGATAGTTTTTTTTCTCGACACCTCAGAGCAAATAAACGCTTGAACGCTCCCACCACTCCTGCGGTTATCTTCTCCTGAACGAGAGAGACGAAATCGGACCAATTGTGAATTGAAAGACGAAGGGCACAATGCGAAACGCAAAGCCAGCGTCAAAGCGTGGCGTCCGGAAGCCTACGCGAAGAGTGTATATGCGTTATTTTAGTCGCGACCACACACCTGGCACCCAGCCTTAAGTACCACTGAGAGGCATATGCCTTGAATGGGACCCTTTCTTCCAGCACTGATGCAGAAGCCGAAAGGTCACGCGTATCTCCGTTACTCAAGCACTCTTCCCTACACTTACTAAACCTGCACGCAAGAAAGAAAGAAAGAAAGAAAGAAAGAAAGAAAGAAAGAAAGAAAGAAAGAAAGAAAGAAAGAAAGAAAGAAAGAAAGAAAGAAAGAAAGAAAGAAAGAAAGAAAGAAAGAAAGAAAGAAAGCGCGATCGACTTGGTGGGAGGCTCAAAAGGTGAAGAAGGGCGTTGGATAAGAGGACGAGATTGTGGCGGCGGAGACTTTTGTAAGAAAAAGGCGCTAAGTGGTCGTCATCTACACGTTTCCCACGGTCGACGTCCAAATCGCGTGCCCGTTGTTGTTTGGGAGAAGGCGAAAAGAGAAAGAAAAAAAAGTTCAAGTATAGCTGAACGACCATTCCGCTATTCGGGACTTCCGCGATTGTCCTCCGAGCAGCCCCAACTGCGCCGCCCAACTGCGCAGCCGAGCTGCGCAGCATCATTTTATGCGCATACGTCCGGAAACGACCGACCGACCGGCGGGATGACCTTCCTCGAGAAGCGAGCAAAACAGCGAGAGAGTTTCGCGCGCTGGGAAGGCCCCTCTTCCGTCACTATCCTCTATACCGATTCATTTTAGCATGCATGCCAACAAATGTTGATAACGACTGCATACTGCCAGTGTTCACCTACGGGGCCGAAACGAGGAGGCAAACGAACGGGAACGCAACCTAAGGAAGAAAAGAAAAACTGCAATAGAGAAGAATGAAAAAGGCTAAAATGACAGCATTTTCGCTCCTCTTCATGTAAGTCTGGCACGCTTCGTATCCAGGCAGTCCTGCCGAGGTTTGGCGGCTTTTACGGGTTCACGGTGGCGTCGGCAGCACGGATCTCTCGATCGAATGCGGAAAAGGAAAAAAGAGAATTTTCCCACGCAGCGAGGGTTCGACGCACTGAAAGGAATGCCGACTGGATGTATGGAGTGCAGAAGTGACAAATGTGGGTCTGTACGTGCAGATGATAGCGCGTGTGTTCTCAACAGATATGATTGAGAAAAATATGAACAACAAAAAGGTAAGTTGGGGTGTACAGTACGGTCCACTGTTAAATGGAACATGAGATAGCGTGGCCTAAGTACTTTGCAAAGCGCTGCCCCCGACAACTGGCTAGAATGGACGGCACCAAGTGCATGCTCGGGAAGAGCAGTCGGCCGTGCTTATACTGCGCATGCCCTTTGTGCGATCGTTTGTCGCTGACTCTCTCGGAAGTGCATTCTAAAGCGCCACAGCCACACGGCCTCATGTTCTCTTTAACAGTGGACCGCACTGCACATCACATCACTCGGTTTCGCTTTGCTCGTTCCGGCTGTAGTATGCCTGCAGTGACTAAACGCCTCCCTTATTTTTTTATAGTTTTTATTAGAACTAAGTGACGAATAAGGGGCTTTTTAATGCCCCCCCCCCCCCCCCCC